>NC_054545.1:37221638-37249138 GCF_017654505.1 Polyodon spathula | reverse complement strand
AGCGAGTGAATCCTCTATTGCAGATGTAACATTCGGGGGTATTTGAGTCATTTCCCCTGGTTTCATCCGTTTGCAATCCTACAACTTTGATGCAGCTTCCCCCGCTACCAGATTAAAATTAGACACATAAGTTTCATTGGTTACCTAATTACTTAGAAATGATGAATATTAACATGTCTTGCTTCCTAAACCCCGAGAGATGCATATCTGTCATTTACAACCAGATCCTGCAGGGGGGAACTGACATAGGGAGTCTCAGTGTTCACATGGAACACTACATCTGTGAGTTGTATATAAATAACATATGCAAACGAATCATCCTCAAACAGATTACAGTGGAGCCCCATCCATCTTAATACCAGAATAAGATTCCTTACTATTTGCGCAGTGCTTTCTGTGTCCTCTGTAATGAGAATGCAGACCTTGCTGACTGCCTAAATCTGCTTTCCCAGTTAGTTTAAGCTGCAGGAATGCAAACAGAAGCCTCTGACACACCTGATAGATAGAGAGACACACAAACACGCACACACACACACACACACACACACACACACACACACACACACACACACAGCACCTAGTACCTCCAAGCTTAGGAAGCAGAACAAAAATAAAACGAGAATTGCATTTTACTTCACAAAAATATGTTGCAGTTTAGAATGTTTTACCAGAATGGTGATCTGATGTCTTTTGTAAGTAATATTGAATATGATCAATTAGCTAGAGCTGCACAAAGCGATTATTGGGAGTGAGCTGTGCACAGAAATCAGGTGCAGGTCATTGGTGTTGCCTGGACTAATTTACCATTCTGAGTGAAACAGGTGAAGAAACAGCTGAAACAAGTGAAGAAGCAGCTGCTTGGGTTTATGAGGATCGCTGCTTTTCTCAGCCTCTGTGCAGAACAGCGATCCACACAAATCCAAGCAGCTGTTTCTTCACTTGTCTTAATAACAGAACAGGTCATTCAATGAAGCGACATTGAAGTGGCATCCGTTAGAGCTGCATGCAGCTCGGGCCAAAAGTTTGCCATCACCTACAATTTTAAGATTGAGACATAATATATATATATATATATAATTATATATATATATATATATATATATATATATATATATATATATATATATATATGTGAACATGATTCAGATCTTTTATTTAACATCTCGTAATCAAAGAAACTACACATTGATATCGCAAAGTCTACTGGAAGCCATAATAGTAGTACAGTATTTCCTGTTAGATTTCAAAATGCCTTTCGAAAGTATATGGAAAACTACAAAGCGGTATCTCATTCAATATGTTAGTGTAATATTATTCAGCAGGTTTCATTCGACTTTATGAAGCAAAATGTGTTCATCCTTTAGGAGGATGCAAAACTTTTGGCCAGAGCTTTAGGTCTGCCTAAACTGGCTGTGTACCTATACAGCTCCTGTACTGTACAAACACAGGGTCCTACCCTTTCATCAACGTCATGTGTAATGAAGCACACACCACCCCTCCCACTGCAAACATTGTACCAGCACGCCTGGCGCCACACACACAAGCAAAATCTATTAACAACATTTGTATAATTTGACAGATATTGAAAAGATATGACATGATGACAGACAATACATGAATAAACCCTGCTATAAAAAGCTAATAGCATTGTAGGTGTGTAATCAGCTGAATATGTTTCAAGTGGACACTGCCAGTCTGTGTACTGCGTGCTCCACAGAACTGGCTGGGTGCTTCTCATCTGGTGCTGGTGTACAGCGATACACAGTAATGGGACACAGCATTCTCCAAAACACAGTGCCTATAAAGGGTTAGTATAACAAAAGCATAGCAAAGTGTAATAAAGCATGGTAACGCACAGGTGAGCAATGCAAACCACATACAAAACACATAGCCATGGGAAAACTGGAAAATAACCATGCACATTTATTTACAGCTGTAAACTTTTACAAGGGAGATCATAGATAATGAGGATTTGAAAATGAAATACGTCTCTTTATAGCGCTCTGTTTTTTTTTTTTTATACCGTTGGTACTCAAACAGACACTTGATGCAGTGCCAGTAACGCATTAAATGTATATGTGGGTGGAGGTAAGATGCGTTGAAGTACGCTTTGAGGAGGCACTACAGCTGCAAACACTGCATGGTTATTTCAGAGCACTGTTTATAAGGCACTCTGTTCTCAATCTGGATACCCTAGCCATGTGATTCAGAAGCCCTCGATTTTAGCCCCTCTGTCTGGGAGGGGGTCGCATATCTTGCCCCTCAGTAGATATTGTCCTGTGTAAATAGTGTGTTTTCAAACAGGCTGCAGTACCCCATCGCACAGACTGTCAGGGAGGCAGGCTTGAAGCGCCTCCCACCAGGATTCCATTCATAGCAGCTCAGCCCATAGGTGAGTCGTTGTGACAAGCCAACACCTGCAAGTGTGTGTGCACATTTCCATTCTCCAGGAGTGAGGTAGAGTAACAAAGGCATTTGAGAGCGAAACTATATTCAGTCGTTTCTGGGAGAGTAGGCACATTTCCGTTAGAGTCAGTGAGGAGGCTTAGCAGAGGCACTAGATTTACCCTCCCTGCACCCTTCCTGCACCCTCCAGCACCCTCCCTGCACCCTACCATACCCTTCCTGCACCGTCCCGCAACCTCTCTGCACCCTCCCTGCACCCTACAACACCCTTCCTGCACCCTTCCGCACCCTCCCTGCACCTTCCCTGCACCCTCCCTGTCCTCCCTTCTCAAACCCAGCACCTGCAGGCCCAGATCACCCCCACGTTTCCGTCTTGAAGAAACTGGGTTCGTTTATCTAAAATGCCCATCTTTGTTCGGCTCGTCTCTCACAGTACTTAGTAGGAAATCCCCCTGTGAGATTGTGTTCTAAATTGTTCTTGCTAAAAATTGACTGTCTGCATTAACTCCAGTGATATTTTGCCCTTATTAAGGCATATTTTCACAGCCAGGAAGACTTGAAGGAATTGCCTCGAATAGCATTTTTTCCCCTTGTAAGGTTGTAACCCTTCTTTATGGTTCTAATAAATAGCAGATCTCAACACTGAATGGTGTTTGAATGCATTTCCCAATGCTGCTCATGCACTGGGTGCTGTTGCTGTACCCCCAGGCTGCAAGGTGGCTTCCTTTCCTCCTTCGTTTTTCATCTCTCCTCTAAGTAGTTCTACTCTGTGTGTGATGTAGCCACTGTCCACTCTCTATCTGCTAGGACTGGCCTCCCCAATTCAATTGTCATACAGTCCAGTGTTACTCTTCTTTGCTCTGGTTAGCAGGGACTGCTGTCTTCACGTTCCCTCCTGGGCAGCAGTGACGTTCAGTGAATCCCACGCTCAGCTCCTTCATTAGAGATTTGGTGCATCGCTCAAATAAAATATCTGCTCCTGACGTATGGGGGATGCTGACGATAAGCACACTAATTATAAGATTGAACAGAAAACAAACAATTGAAGAAGTTTAGGTGTAGATGGAGAAGCGGGCTGTCTCCTGTTAGCTGGCTCCATGAGTGCTCTGAGGGACTACGGTGATTTGAAAGCCTAATGTCTTTTTTATTCCAAAGAGACCCTGTTCAGTTGAATGAGATGATGTGGAAGGTGAATCTAGCAATGTTCTGTGTCAGATGGGTAGCCTCATAGCAAGTTTCTTCAGAGAGAGAGAGAGAGAGAGAGAGAGAGAGAGAGAGAGAGAGAGAGAGAGAGAGAGAGAGAGAGGAGCATTTCACAGTATGCTGGATTGTGTGTGGGTGGACACACATGTGGGGGTGGTGGTGGGTGGGGGGGGGGGGTTGGAGTTTGTGAGGCTTGTGCTGTCCTTTTCCACAGTCATTAAGGATGTGAAACACACAGAAACCCAGTCGCTTGTTGCAAATAACTCCAGGCTGATGTGAGAAGTGATAGCGCTGGGATTATTGGCGAGCCCTGGCTAGGTTCAGGGGGTTGGGGGATAGGGTACGGGAAAGTGAGGGAGTGGGGAAACAAGCAGCCATATTGCAGCAAGCACTGTGGTGGGATTATTTCACAATTCTTGAAATCTGCTGTCGCTTTGGTAACTGGTATATAAAACCAAGCAAAGTCGAGTGTCAAATGTCTCGACAAAATGCCTTCTTCAAAATAAAGAAGGCCTCTAAAGACTTTGTTGTTTTGACATATTTCTTTGCAATGGAGAGAAAGCTCAGTATATCTGGGGCACGGTGCACAGAGACAGCATTCTTACTGCATAGAACCTCCCCTTCTGTAGCCTGGACTGAGCCAAACTGAGGCCTGAAAACTCGTGTCACCTGTGGCAGGGCCGGTCGGACCCTGCACTGCTGAGGAGAGGAGCTAGCAGGAGCATCCCGGCGAGGAGGGTGGAGAGCAGAAGGAGTGGTGCTTGTGCAATGGCTCGTTCGTGGTGTAGTGGGAGTTGACCAATGTTGCTCCGTTGATTGGTGCAGGCTGGCCAGATCTCAGTCCACAGCAGCCTGTGGAAACAGTTTGGCAGAGTGCCCAAGGGTGTTGCAACACAGTGTCTGAAGTCCTATCCTCATTTCAGAGACTCTCAACCATTGAAATAAAATAATAAAATAATATGCTCAGAAAACCTGTATAATAAAAAAAGAGTTGTATAAGTGTCTATTACAGTAGCAGTGTGGGTGCTAGCGTCTATTACAGTAACAGTGTGGGCGCTAGCGTCTATTACAGTAGCAGTGTGGGTGCTAGCGTCTATTACAGTAACAGTGTGGGTGCTAGCGTCTATTACAGTAGCAGTGTGGGCGCTGGCGTCTATTACAGTAACAGTGTGGGTGCTAGCGTCTATTACAGTAGCAGTGTGGGAGCTAGCGTCTATTACAGTAGCAGTGTGGGCGCTAGCGTCTATTACAGTAGCAGTGTGGGCGCTAGCGTCTATTACAGTAGCAGTGTGGGCGCTAGCGTCTATTACAGTAGCAGTGTGGGTGCTAGCGTCTATTACAGTAACAGTGTGGGCGCTAGCGTCTATTACAGTAACAGTGTGGGCGCTAGCGTCTATTACAGTACCAGTGTGGGGGCTAGCATCTATTACAGTAGCAGTGTGGGTGCTAGCATCTATTACAGTACCAGTGTGGGAGCTAGCGTCTATTACATTAGGTCTATTACATTGTTAACATTAGGCTGTGGAGCCGGTTTCTTTCCAGTACTTCAGTTCCACACCATTCAGTTCTAATAAACAGTCCATCACCCATGAATGAAAACACTGACTCGTAACATTTTCAATTTGATGAAGACATCGTCAGAGCTACAATAAATGTCATAATTATATGTGAGAAGTGTACACTTGAATAACATGGACGTGTTAGAGTACTCCAAATGAAATCATCAGACAAGCACTTTGATAAATATTCATTCCTGGGGGTAAAACAATCCTTAACATGTTTCTTTAGCAGCGGTGAATGAAATTCATTTGAAAAACCGATTGGCAAAAAACTGTAAATCTGTTATTAATGAAATGGGATGGTTCCCTCATGTTGGCAAATGAAATGAGAGAGCAGCAGAGGATCTGGCTTTGAAAGGAACAGCTGAGGGATGCGTGACTGATGCAAGCGTTGATGCTCTTTCACCCACTTCCTATATGGAACCGTTTTGGGAATCTGGGAATCCCACTGTTGTAAAAGCTGAAAGTGGAATCCTCCAAAGAGTGATGAGGCAGCGGAGCATTGAGGTCGCTTGTCCCTGGAAGCGTATCCCCTGAACCGGTGCCAGCTGCACACTGACCTTTCATGCCTCCTGCCCTTGTGAGCTGTGTGGTATGCTTTCATGCATGCTTTTTTTTTCTCTTGAGGAGTTGTAAGGAAATATTTTTGTTTGTGTGCCTTGTGGTACGTAGATCTGATGCAGTCATTTCTCCTTCATTTCAATTTCTCTGTTCTGTACTGCGTGCAACCTTCCTTCCCCCTCAGCAGCTCATTTTTACTGTGTATAATTATACTTGAAAAACTAAAATACATTTTCAGTATATGTGGTAGATGATAGACTTCTCCATGCTCAGCTTATATAATGTTTTGTATTTTGATTGCAACAGCTCAGTGTTAGACATTAGTCTCTGTTACTTACTGTTGCTATGCATATAACTTTTAGAAAAAAAAATAGTTTGTATTCCAGCACAAATTACATTTAAAAACCAAATCAAAGTGAATCTGTCTTTTTTTTTAACATTACGTGAATGTGTTAAATCTTAGATTACAATATTCAATGAATGTGAAATGTTTCTGCAGTTCTCAGACATGCAGTTTTCTATGGCTGCATGTTGCGCGTTCCTCTCTTCGGTTCTGTCTGTCCATTTCTTCCTGTGTATCTCAGGCGAATCTGTTTTTCCCTTCTTATCAACAGTATCTATTTCTGTTGTTGCTGTCAGTTTATTTCCAGCACTGCTTTCTCCTTCTGTAGAAGGTCTCTCTATAAATACCTCTGGATACATTTTTCCATGTCTATCTTTGTGCTGTGCAACTGTTTTTTCTGCATGCGTGTTTGTGTGAATGACCCTGTTATAATATGCACTGCTCTAATTACTGCACTG
The DNA here is from genome assembly GCF_017654505.1 of Polyodon spathula. Classification (NCBI taxonomy): domain Eukaryota; kingdom Metazoa; phylum Chordata; class Actinopteri; order Acipenseriformes; family Polyodontidae; genus Polyodon; species Polyodon spathula. The sequence continues at coordinate 37,242,608 of NC_054545.1, read as the reverse complement.
CTGCATAAAGAAATACAAAAATGTCACTCCAGTTTTGAAACAAGCACGATCCTTTGAGAGGAATCCAATCATTTCAGCAGTAAAAACACAGTAGGAAACTGCTGAAGATAAGAATTTAACGGCAGATCTGTTTCTTGTAGTGTTTTATACCCTTGTAATGGTCCTGTCCATTCTTCAGCACAGGGTCCCTTGTGTTTGTTGCGTTTCGAAGGCTAGACTGTGTGTGTCTTTGTGGAGTAGCTGTTGTCTCATGATTAGATGTAGACGTGCGTGGGTGGGGGAGGCGTTGAGAGTAGTGGTAGTTTTCACAGAGGCATCCTTCCCTGTCAAGGGTAACAGCTGTTGATTGGTTTAGGACCCAGGGAGGGAAGTAGGGTGTTAGTGTGGGGTGTGGTTGATTCAGGGATGCAATGCGGTCAGACTCACACTTATTACTAAGGAGGGGTGTTACAAAGAGTTTAAATGTTTGTCAAAACTATGCAAGCCAGATAGGTATCCTTAGGAGTTGTACACAGGGGCTACGTTTCTTTTCCCTACTTTTTACAGTTACTGGTATAGTTTGCACTGTTGGCGTGATGTGTTTTGGGTTCATATGAGAGGTTTAATATGCTTATTCTTAAAATTAAAATGAATTGAGGACGTTAAATAAAGATGTAGCACGTCAAGCTAGTGAGAAGTAATGTTCCTGCTAGACTTGGCTGGTGGATCTCAGTGTCGCGGTAGATGCTGACCCTGTGCATTCATCTAGAGTGCTTTAAAGAGCTAGCTGGGAATTATAACAGAATAAGAGATGCTCAGAGAGGCCCTCTGAGCAGTAAATTAAACCAATGCGATCAGCAGCTGCGATTGAGATGTAGGTTTTAGCTTTTGTTTTTAATTAAGTGTGGTGCTGTTCGTAACGCAGCAGTATGCTAGTTTAGATTTGATATTCTTCGATTAAAGAATAATTCGAATAATAAAAGAAGAGGCAGTGACTGCAGGGCAGTCAAGGGGTTATTAAGTGTCCCGGCCAGGGGTTTGACCATGCTTATGATGAATAGGAGGGTTGTGCCAGCCCAGGGATCACTCCCTTCTGTCACCACGCTCTGTCTGAACACACAGACCTGTAGCTGCATGTTTCACTACCCCCCTGGGAGCCTTCAATAGAAAACAAATACGGCACGTGCATGATCCAGTCTAATCCTTCATTGGCATTGTGACAGCATCGGAGCACCTTGGTTAGAGTTATGTAGCAGGTACAGCCAGTGTTGTGTCAATGGCATGTCCCTGCTTACTGCTCTTCTCATGTGTACTAAAAGCTCTCACTGTAGCTGTCGTGTATGAGTGCAGTTTGATTTCCCTGCTTCAGATTTCACAGATAAGGTTTTATTTAATGCAGGTGACTACAGTACCAACGGTGAAGCAGTGCCCTTTGCTCGTTCTGCACAGGCCAGTAGCTACAGTCATTGTGAGAACTGGCGAGTCATGTGACTGAGCGGTTTGCCAGTGTGTGAGACCAGGCACTGTGAGGAGTGGCGAGTCATGTGACTAAGCGGTTTGCCAGTGAGTGAGACCAGGCACTGTGAGGACTGGCGAGTCATGTGACTGACCAGTTTTCCAGTGAGTGAGACCAGGCCAGTAGCTACAGTCACTGTGAGGACTAGCGAGTCATGTGACTGAGCAGTTTCCCAGTGAGTGAGACCAAGCCAGTAGCTACAGTCACTGTGAGGACTGGCGAGTCATGTGACTGAGCAGTTTCCCAGTGAGTGAGACCAGGCCAGTAGCTACAGGCACTGTGAGGACTGACAAGTCATGTGACTGAGCAGTTTGCCAGTGAGTGAGACACTGGTGTTTATGCATTCCTGCTTTCTGTTTAAAAGGTGTATTGTGTAACTAGGCGGAGGCTGGCTGTAAACCCGTGACCCCACACACTGCAAGCGAGCGTCTTAACCACTATGCCAAAGAGCCGGGCACCTGTGCATTCATGGTTATAGAGCCAGGCCATTGAAATAATAACTGTGCCACCAGATGTTGGATTGTGGCTTAATTAAAGTACTGTAACAGGATCAATAGCTTAAAATGTATATCTTCTAAACAGAGCTGCAGTAAATCTGTGGATAGTGTGCAGGATGAAAACATTGTATCCATTCAGGTTCAGTGCAATTTGCTTAAATTATACATTATTCCATAAGGATTACTTAAAATGTGAAGCTTTCTCACAGAGTTAGAGAAGCCACACAGCTGGTTATGTTGAAAAGCAGGACAATAAAAAATAAAACCACATTTCCAGGGTAGTTATTGGTGAGTAATGCTGTTTTATTTCATTGGAAATGGCAGTACACTGAAGGAAAAAGAGTGGGCATCTCACTGCCTGAAGGATTTACAATAGAGATTATAAACAATGAATAGTAATCTGGAAATGTATAGGACAGTGGCGCCTGGAGCTTTGTAACAAGCGATGGGAAAAGTCATCTGCTGATGGGCCCACTACAGTGTAGTGGACTGGGAGGCTGTGTGGCCTTGTGATTGCAGGAAAAATATGTACACAGGTCACAGCCTTACCAAGACACGCTGGTCCTCAGACACTTCATAATTGTGATGCATTTTTAAACAGTGTAGTTGAGAGAGCGAGAGAGAGAGATGTAATCATTGTAAAAATCCCCTCTTTTTAAAACTGGTTTTACATTTCTATTAGACACAGGTAGATCCTTGTGTTATAAGGCAGTCCCCCCCCCACCCCTCCTCCTCTCTCTCTTTTGCTCTCTGTAGGCATTCAGAGAACACTGCTCCTTTCTGGACCAGGGTAAGCATGTGATATAGCCGGAAACAAGGTGTCCAGGAATGCTTTTCTGAGGCACTGAATCTGGGCCATGGAACTGTAATGGGCCCTGGGGGAAGAGGAACACTTTCATAGCATTTCAATGACATCACCCGGAGGTGAGCATCATTGGCAGCAAGGCCCTCCGAGAACCAAGCAACCAGGAAACCTGTCCTTGCGCTCTGAAATGCCTTCATTGGGGTTGTGTGTCAGCATTTTCTCAGCCTTTTCTAAGCAAGGGGAGGCGGAGAGGGGGCGATGCTTATGACACGACTTGACATCCCTCAGCTGAAACACTGCGTGTAGAACCTGCCTTTACTGCTAAACAGAGCAAGATACCCAGCCAGCAGCAACAACTGGGTCTAAATTCAAATGAAGGCAATTGGATCAATGCACCTCCCAAGACACGTTTCAGAGTCTCACACAGATATGCACACAGATACACACACACACACACACAGATATGCAGACAGATACACACACAGATACACACAGACACACACACACAGATATGCACACAGATACACACCCACTCACACACAGATACACACACACACATACACACACACACGCACGTACGCACACGCACATGCACACACACATACACCAGTTCCTGCCCTGCTTAGCCACTGTGGTTAGAAAAACCAAGACTGAGAAAAGAAAGTTTCTCATTAACTCATGCTCAGATTGTTCTAGAAGACTTGAGTATGCAAAAGAAAGGAAACTTAGGACCCCTCGGCCTTATTAATTTACTGCCTCAGTTCACAGACATCCAGCTCCCTGCACTGCATTGCAGCCAGCAGGGGGTGCTGTGACCGTGCCTGTAACCTGCACCTCACTCCCAGCACAGGGCTTTCTGCACGGGGGTGTAGAAATGGAAAAACACTAGAACAAGGAAGTGTCTTAAGAAATGCATGGCTGTAAACCACCAGTGCCATGCCGTCTGTCTTACTCCAGTCCAGAGTGGTCAGGAGGAGGATTCATTATGAGGGGCTGATAGGAATCCTTTGCCTTTCTAATAAACATGATTGGTTTCCTATGGTATGGAGTCCAGTTGTCTTGCAGACATCATTCAGCTTGGCGTTGCAAATCAAGACTTGAGTATCTTTAATATCTTAAATAGGTACCTAACCAATGCAGTGGTTTATCAGCTTCTGTAAAGGCTCATGAATCACTAATCTAAATGATCACAGTGAGAGTTAATTGTTTTTCAGATTTTGCCATGCATGTACACCTCTGGAACTGTCAAAACAGACACAGTGCAAAATAAGAGCACTTTCTTTTTTTCTATTTGTGCAGCTTATCAAGCTGAGCTCTGCCCTTTGGTCAAATTCCTTCCTATGAAAACGTGTGTCTTAATATCTGCAGGGCGGGTTTTAATATGTAACTAATCCCTACAATGAGAACCTGGTGCTAGAAGGGAGGCGCTGAGAGGGTACAGTAGCAGCAGTGCTCCTGAAGCTCCCCTTGTGTACATGTTTGGAATGATCAATACCCTGGCACTGTATTGCAAGATTCAAATGAAACTCTCAAGGTCCTCTTTGGAGGCTGCAAAACCTTGTAGTTACAGTGGGGTTTGTAGAGGTGTGGAGCAGGAGGTAGTATAAATATATAGAGCTGAGGGGCTGGGAGACACAAGAGTAAAAGGGAAGTGGACCATCCCAGTTGTTCTGCAGGTGGATTGCTTTTGTTTAGTTTCATTTTTTAATCCAGATAGGCTAAATGAATTATGTAACGACCCTGATTGTGATGCTCTCTGCATCTAGGATTCAAGCCCTTTGATATTTAAACCCTAATTTAAAACCAGAAAACATGACCTTTCAAAAAACGGGGGCCTGCAGGGAGATAACGCCACAGGCTTCCTCCAAGATGCGCATAACCTTTGCAGAAACCTCTTTTCACTCGCTGAGGTGTCAGCTTAGGTGAAAACTGCAGGTTACTAGCAGAGCGACTCTGATGAGTACACAGCAATTCACTCATTTGACAGAGCTGACAGTGCTGTTAATTTCCCAGCACTGGTAGTCATTTAAACAATACGGTCTGACTGGGCAGGGATCTCAGACCAGGCAACTCAAAGTGTCTAAAGACCCATTGTGTATTGTCTCAGCACCTCATGATGTTTGAAGAGCACTGTGCTGTTCAGGCGTTGCTGGATCATTCAGCCCTGTGTGTGAGAATGCAGTGCTGGTGCTCCTGACTAAACCAAACTCTCAACATGTCCTCCTCCACCATGTGCTGTGGCTTGCTGGTACCTTCTACATAAAAGAACAGCTGATCAGCATAAACCACTTTGTGTCTTGAGATTGTAATTGAAGCGTTCAGAGGGAGAACCGTATCAGTGTGTGCGCATTTTTTTAGATTTCAGTTTCTATTCCCATTGGAAGTGCTGGTAACAACGTCCCATGCTCTTTTATACAAATCACATTTGTATATCACATATACCCTGCTGCTGTTGGTGTAGCAGTGGCAGGTATCCACAAGAATGTTTAAAGCCAGATCTGTTTTTGATTGCTAATGGGACAGAGAATGTGTGAGGCCTCCCCTCTAAATGCATTGTAGATATAATGAAAGTATAAACACCAGCTTACAAAGTTTACAGGGTGTGAGGCAGTTCCAGGATTGAGAAAGCCATGCATGTTTGTGTGGATGCAGAGTGGAGATTTCATCAAGCAGTACTGGAGCTGAAAAATCCTTCAGCCCTGGAGTACCTGGATCGCACGGCATGGAAATGAGTAATTCAGATCAACACTCCTGTAGGTTAGAAACGGCTCTATTGTATCTTCTGTTTTTTCAGGTTCAGTGTAGAGCAGAAATGAGACTGAGCTTACTATGCTAGTGCAGACCTGCACAGTGTGTGGGAATGAAATGTCATGTTTTCTGGAACACTGTGAACAATACAATTATCTGTCTATACAGTGCCTATAGAAAGTCTACACCCCCTTGAACTTTTTTAACATTTTGTTGTGTCAGTGCCTCAAGAATTTCATGCATTTTAATGAGGATTTTTTTTCCACTTATCTACACACCATACTCCACACTGTTAAGGGGAAAAAAGTTTTTATTGAAAAAAAAAGATACATTAAAAATTCAAAACTGAAAGATCATAATTGGTTAAGTCTCCACCCCCCTGAGTTAATACTTGGTGGAAGCACCTTTGGCAGCAATTACAGCTGTGAGTCTGTTGGGATAAGTCTCTACCAACTTTGCACACCTAGATTTGGCAATATTTGACCATTCTTCTTTACAAAACTGTTCAAGCTCTGTCATGTTCCTTGGGGAGTGTTGATGGACAGCAATCTTCAAGTCATGCCACAAATTTTCAATTGGATTTAGGTCGGGACTCTGACTGGGTCACTCTAGGACATTTACCTTTTTGTTCCTTAGCCACTCTAGTGTAGCTTTGGCTGTGTGCTTTGGGTCTTTGTCATGCTGAAAGGTGAACTTCCATCACAGTTTCAGCTTTCTTGCAGTGGGCAGCAGGTTTTCCTCAAGGACTTCTCTGTACTTTGCTCCATTCATTCCCTTCTATCCAGACAGGTGCCCCAGTTCCTGCTGATGAGAAACATCCCCATAACATGATGCTGCCACCACCGTGCTTCACAGTAGGGATGGTGTTCTTTGGGTTTGCGCTGTGTTGGGTTTGCGCCAAACATAACGCTTTGCTTTTAGGCCAAAAGTTCCATTTTAGTTTCGTCAGACCACAAAACTTTTTGCCATATGGCTACAGAATCTCCTGAGTGTTTTTTTGAATACTTCAAAAGGGATTCAAAGTGGGCTCTCTTGAGTAATGGCTTCCTTCTTGCCACCCTACCGTACAGGCCAGATTTGTGGAGTGCTTGGGATATTGTTGTCACATGCACACTTTGACCAGTCTTGGCCATAAAAGCCTGTAGCTCTTGAAAAGTTGCCATTGGCCTCTTGGTAGCCTCTCTGATCAGTCTCCTTCTTGCTCGGTCATCCAGTTTGAATGGACGGCCTGATCTAGGCAGGGTCTTGGTGGTGCCACACACCTTCCACTTCTTAATAAACATCTTGACCATGCTCCAAGGGATATTCAAGGGCTTTGAAATTTTTTTATACCCATCCCCTGATCTGTGCCTTTCAACTACTTTGTTCCGGAGTTCTTTTGAAAGCGGCTTGGTGCTCCTGGTTGAGTCTTTGCTTTGAAATGTACTACAGCAGAGGGAAGCTACAGTAACTGCTGAATTTATCCTGAAATCATGTGAATCACTACAATTTAACACCAGTGGGCCATTTAACTTGGTATGTGATTTTGAAGGCGATTGGTTACACCTGAGCTAATTTAGGATTGCTATTACAAGTGGGGTGGACACTTACCCAACCAAGCTATTTCAGTTTTTATTTTTAATTAATTTTCTATAAATTTCTAGAATATTTTTTTTACTCGGAAGTTGTGGGGTAGAATGTGTAGATAAATTAAAAAAAAACCAACAATTTTAATGCATTTTAATTCCAGACTGTAAGGCAACAAAAGGTAAACATTGTGAAGGGGGGGTGTAGACTTTCTATAGGCACTGTATGTTTAGAGGGTACTTCACAGTCTTACTGGTAAATCCAACAATATTTCAAGAGGGAGCGATGGAGGATGGAAAGCCATATAATTACAACAACCAAGCTGGCTGATTTATTTGAGAGCTGATTTATTTGATAGCTAATTTATGCTGTTCTAACCATTATTTTCTCTCTGCACTTTTGGGTTCAGACCACACTGGTGCAATCTCCTATCAGTGGAGTGGATGGGGTCTTTAGAATCCTCTCTCCTCTCAGCACCCGGGCTGTGTAATTGGATTGCATAATGGTTTAGAGCCCACTTCATTTTCAGTCTCTGAAGGTGTCCAGTTTGGATAATGTCATTCCATTTTGCGGGGCTAAGAATGACCCAAGGGATTCCTAATAACCCCGCTCACATCATTCTGCAGTCATCGACCTTGAGCTGCCCTCACCGCTCCTTCCAGGCTGCACTGAAACCGTGCATCAGAACAAGATCCCCCCTGTCCTTGAGATGGCAGCTGCCTCGCACAGCTGAGGGAAGGGAATTGGAAGTTTAATTACCCTTAACGACCTCATCTGATTGCTGCTCCTAGCAGATTCATTACAAAGGGCTCTGTGCAGTGCTGAAGTGGGAGAGCAACCACATGCAGACAGGCTTGGCTACTAGCAAGGAAGCTGCCTGGTCTCTGAGTCACAGCATCAGGAGAAACTCCCTTCCTGCATGAAGCAGAGATCCTGGTGTGAGGGCACCCCGGCACTGCTAATGCATGTCTGTCTTTGAAGGACTTGGGGGCTGTGGAGGCAGGGCAGCCTTGTGTTTACAAATGAGGCACTGGACAGTATTGTCTTAATGGTATACTAGGAAAAAAAAGATAGGGTTTTGAACGGAGTTCAAATCAAATATATCCTTCTGCCAAATCAATTGTGACTGCATCAATCACTCCAGTGGCAGTTAAGGGTAGCTCATGGAGTTTAAGCAAGGCAGGGCAGGGCTGCCAGTGGGATTGATATTTAAAGCAGAATAAGCCAGATCATTCATTTATGAAGGGTTCATCTTGGAGTGCAATGCCGTGGTGCCTGCTGGTTCCTCGTTGTCTGATTGTGGGATTGAGTTACTTTTAGTCTAATTACAGTCAGCCAAGTGAGGGATGTGGAGGGTCTGCTTGTGGCAGAGTGGCACCCTTCCAGACCTTCTCCCTGTCCAGGAAAATGCTTCCATAGACGTCGGCACACATGCACTGCATGTACGTGATAGTGGAATACGTTTACTTAGCACACCACTTTGCATGCTGGAATGTAAATTTAAACATCACAATGCAGATCAATTTTATCTGTAACCCTTTTCAGATCCAGCCCAGCTCTGCAGCCCATGCTGCTTCTACCTAAACGATCTGTAACCCCTTTCAGGTCCAGCACAGCTCTGCAGCCCATGCTGCTTTTACCTAAACGATCTAATAGTCAGGCTGTTGAACTGAACAGAAGACATCTTATGAACTCCAAGTGTCCCTGCAAAAGATTTCAGGTCTAAGGTTTCAAAACAAACCCCAGAATAGGTGCAGAATATTTCACTTACAGCACAGCCCCGATTCCCTGGCAGATCCAGGTCACACGACAGGACTGTGCAGCGTCATGTGACAGGGCCCCCTTTATATAACCTCTCCCGAAAATATGTGGCCTCCTCTCCGCAGTTTATACAGCAGATGAAATATTTCCTCGTGGATGTCTTCAGAGGCAGCACGAGATCAGTGCAGCAGAACCTTGACCATATTTAGACTCACTGGTACAGGCATGCAGCTCTTCCATGGAACGTTATCAGAGAACATAGCTGTGGGGAAAAACAAACACTCCTCCCTATTTCCACTGCAGATGTGGCTGTTTGAAGCTCCGCTCTTCAGCTCTGTTTCTCTTCCTGCTTCCTGCTTATGCCAGTGGGGCTGCAAGTCTCCCCTCGTATAAGAGGGCTGCAGACCTCCGTCAGTCTGTATTGCGGTGGTCTGCTGTCCCATCTCTTCTCCAGGAGCTGATTTGTGGGAGAGGCTGTCTGTTGGTTAAAACACAATCTTGCCTTGCTGTGCATCATATGCAGCTGTTTTAAGAACAAGTTTGGTTAAATCCTATGAAAACTGATACAGGTTGAATGATAAACACAGTGCCTAGATTCTGATCTGGCTAGATGAATCATTCCTGATTAATCATGTAGGCTTTTTGTGTATTGTAATACATAACCCTGAGCATTGCATAGCTACTGTACTTTCCAGTACACCGAATGATTCTTGATAGTAAGTATGTATGTATTCACCCCCTGTCTCACTTAAGTAATGATGATAATTTTATAATATTACAGAGTAGACCATAAGAGCAATAACTTCCCTGTCAGAGACCCAGTAAAGCGCTGCACTGGCAGTGACGTGTGTTCATCCTGTGTGTGACAGATGGGAGAGTGGAGGCTCTAATCCTATTCCTTGGCTCTGCATTCCAGGTGTTTTTTTGTCCCGGATCTGGACTCTTGATTATCCCTCAGCTGGTGTGAGATTACTGGAACCCCCTGGGGTGACACGCAGGCTACCGTGTGCTGCAGTGAACGCTGTGCCGATATTGTGCGATCCAAGCAGTGCTGTTTTATAGGCATTGCCAAAGCTATCATTTCAAACAGCTATCTGCACCCATCACATCGAATTCCCAGACGCGCAAGGCTGTGCTCTTTTTGGATAACTGGGATTCCAGCATGCTGCTGTACTGCTGGTGTTTCCCTCTGTTACAGGAAAGAACATGCTGCTCACCCTGAGAAATGCACTGAACTGAACCACCTCAGTGCACAAGCTATTTCTAGATTAAAGCTGTTGGCATCGGACCAGGGTTAGCAGGGTTTATTAGCTCACTGGAAGGCTGTGTCTACAGATAATGCAGGAGCGTTTTTTTTTTTAATATAAATTCTGGCCTGCAGTTGCACTAACTTAAGTATCACTCCTAGTGGTTAGTGCTGAGACTGTGGCAGTTGCCCCTAGCAGCACCCATGTTAAAGGCACAGGAAGTAGAGGAGCGAAGAAGAAGAGGAAGACGTAGAAGAAGAAGCTTGAGTGAGTCGCGGTGTTAACTCCTGATTTCTTAGTAAAACTGTCCCTTTATGTTTGCGCTGCCTCTGATTAACACACAGTATCCTCACTGTCCCAGTGTTTGAGTTTCCCATGAATACTTGCTGTTTCTCTGATGACAATCACACATGCCACGGAGTCAGATGATTTATAGGGATTTACATTTAATATTTAGATTTACTTTAATGTGTTAAGCAAAAAACAACGGCAGTCTTCTGAATGCCATGCCTTTGAATCAACAGAGGCAACACAGGTGCTACTGTATAGTAAAAACAAAACAAAAAACATGAACTCTAACATGAAGAAGCAATTTATGTTCATAATGAGCCTTTTCACAAGCAACCCAAAGGCATTGAAGACTGGGAACAGACCTGAGCCAAAACAATCACCCATGACAGAGGGGTTCTGCAGTAATTTGATGCCTGTGATCACAGTCAGTGTCCTGAGTTTTTTTTTTTTTTGACTGGGAGTTACAAAGGTTAGGGGTTCAACAGCCCACAGCCCTGCACTGCCATTTATATTAACAAACAAACGCTTTGTACCGTCTAAACCGTAGGAGAGTTTTAAAAAAATCATCAGCATTCATTCGTTTTATCCTTCAATGAGTATCTGTCATCTTTCCCAGGATTTGTCAGTTTGGGAGGATTGTCCAGGTGACTTCAATATGAGAGGTCGCAGTAACTTTTGGCCCTGTTCCCAGACTCTTTTTTTTCTTGTTCTTATCATTTTACAGGTTGCGCTGCACCTCACTTTGCACGTGGTTCCTTCTTATTGTAATGATCAGCGTTGCTGTTCTCTGCTTTTGTTCCCTTCCAGCCTGTAATTAATCAGCTGTGTGGTGTTTAAAAACAAGAAAAAAAAAAGTTTGGGCTAGAGCTCAGCTTTCTACCAGAGTGTGTGTGTGTGTGTGTCTGTTCATGTGCATGTATGTTCATGTATGTGTGTCTGTGTGTGTGTGCATGGACATGCCTTGAGCATGGGGGGTCTGCAGAATAAAGTTCAACGTCTTGAGAGACCCTCATTGGTTGACACAAACTCATTTCTGGTTTGCTAATTTTGCTTTCAGACATTAAAAAAGCAACTAATTTGTCTTCCAGAAGAGGATGTTTGTGAGTGTTGAAGTTATAGATACATACAGTATTGCTGTATTGCTTGGCTTTGATGTGCTGTACTGTGCTTCCCTGTCATGTAGGGTTTATTTCACTTTGAACTACGACTGTATGTGTTTGACCATGCTTTACAATGCTTTTAAAAGCTTTTATGGTGTGCTTACTCTGCCCCCTAAAGTGCATTCACCATACTTGGCTAATTTAGTCTTCTCTAAGAAGCTACTACAGTAGTGGTGGTGGAGCACAGTCAGTTAACTAGCCACCTCTTCAGGTCCTTATTAACAGTAAACCTAATAGTAAACTGTGTGTCACATTATCTGTTCCTGTGTCTTTCTATGGAGTTTGCAGATACCGATCTTGCATGAATCCATTCGAGCCCGTTCCTGATCTGCAGTCCCTATGTGTGCGCAGGGTTAGTGCTGCAGTTGTAGGTCCTTGTCGCGCTTGCATCCAGAGCTTCCTCTGTCCTTGACTCGCTCTTAATACCTCACTCCTAGACCCGCACCAAGTTTGCCCTGTAATCCTTTGTTCATTATGTAGGATTAGATTCCAATTGCACTGACCTGCTGTGTTAGCTTTTCCCGGGGCCAGTTAGTTCACTGTGCTTGGTGCTGATGAAAATGCCTGTTCGAATGGCTAAAATGCTGGCTTCAGGCGCCTTACCCTAATTACAGGCTTAACTGTCGGCCATACAGGATTTGGATTAGAAACAGTATCATGGGAACTTGGCTCTACTGCTGTGGTGAAGTGCGGGCAGCACGTAGATGCCAGCCTTGCCACTTGGTTTTACTGTAGCCCTATTGACCGTTTCACTCGCTACAGTACTTGCTGTTGCTCAGTCCTTTGTACGTACCGCTGCAAGTTATTGTTGTAACTCAATCTTATAGCGAGCTCTGAAATTCAGAGGCACAAATGGAATGAACGGAAAGGGATCCGATACAGAGCGACAACAAATTCAAATGTCATATCACTGTCAATCAGGCGTAGGGTCACTGTGGGCTGCCAGGACAGCCCTGCGTTTAACGTGACAATGTCAGGAAGGTGTTCTGTCCTGGGATAAGTCACTAGTATGCAATGGTTGGGAAGCTGCAGTGAAACTCTGGATTATCAGGTACACTGTGGCTTCCAGTGGATTCTGGAGACAGTCCCTGATGGCCTGGCATTAACTGCCTCTATCCACATTTACTCACTCAGGTTTACACTAACCCAGTTACCTCTGGCTGCAGATCCATGTGTTTATTGCCAGCCTCTCTCTTTCAGGGCTGCAGCTAGTAACACCCATCTGTATCTGGGATCGCCAGCTCTGGAGCTATTGAGAAGCCTTACCTGTCACGCGCAGCTTGTGTAAGAGTGAGTCACAAGACTGGGGATAATGGCTAAATCTAACATGCCTTAGATAGCAGCCAGCTCCAGCAGAGCAGGGCTCCTAGATAGGAGTCTGTTACCTGGCAGGCATTTCTGAGTGGGCTGGAAGCTTGTTCAATCTGAAACTCGAGCTAAATCTGCTGGCTGTAAGATCTCAGCTTTGTGATTCTCAGCCCTGTAAAATCTCAGCTTTGTGATTCTCAGTCCTATAAGATCTCAGCTTTGTGATTCTTAGTCCTGTAAGGTCTTAGCTTTACGATTCTTTGTCCTGTAAGATCTCAGCTTTGTGATTCTCAGTCCTGTAAAATCTCAGCTTTGTGATTCTCTGTCCTGTAAGATCTCATAAGAACATAAGAACATAAGAAAGTTTACAAACAAGAGGAGGCCATTCGGCCCATCTTGCTCGTTTGGTTGTTAGTAGCTTATTGATCCCAGAATCTCATCAAGCAGCTTCTTGAAGGATCCCAGGGTGTCAGCTTCAACAACATTACTGGGGAGTTGATTCCAGACCCTCTCTGTGTAAAAAAGTGCCTCCTATTTTCTGTTCTGAATGCCCCTTTGTCTAATCTCCATTTGTGACCCCTGGTCCTTGTTTCTTTTTTCAGGTCGAAAAAGTCCCTTGGGTTGACATTGTCAATACCTTTTAGAATTTTGATTGCCTGAATTAGGTCGCCGCTTAGTCTTCTTTGTTCAAGACTGAACCGATTCAGTTCTTTTAGCCTGTCTGCATATGACATGCCTTTTAAACCCGGAATAACTCTGGTCGCTCTTCTTTGCACTCTTTCAGCTTTGTGATTCTCAGTCCTGTAAAATCTCAGCTTTGTGATTCTCTGTCCTGTAAGATCTCAGCATTGTGATTCTCAGTCCCGTAAGATCTGAGCTTTGTGATTCTCAGTCCGGTAAGATCTCAGCTTTGTGATTCTCAGTCCTATAAGATCTCAGCTTTGTGATTCTCAGTCCTGTACAATCTCAGCTTTCTGATTCTCAGTCCTTTAGATCTCAGCTTTCTGATTCTCAGTCCTGTAATATCTCAGCTTTCTGATTCTCCATCCTGTGAGATCCCAGCTTCCTGCATTGAAATAACAGGGCCCTCTTATCCTTTTCTCTGTTAAATTCCTGTGAGTTCTGATGGTCGACATTGGGTCTTGTACACAAAGGTCTTGAATGTTTTGGACATGTGCTGTTTCAGAGAGAGTGGTTCAAATTAAAGGGCACTGGAATCGCACTACAACCCGCACACATCCTAGAGCTTGATGATTCCTAGGAGACAACAATAAGCTGTCTGGAAGCAGCCAAGCCTTATTCGGTGGCTGAGTGGGACATGACTGTGGACCTCTGCCAGACATTTGTGTAACACGTAGCAATGGATGCCATGGAATATCATTATGAGGGTATTTTTAGCATGCCTCTTGACACTGAGCCTTGCACTGTAGAGGCAGGAAGTATGGAGTTTGAAGAACAGAAACGGAAAGCATGTTGAGCTGTGTTTACCTTTCCTTGTTTTATTTGATTATTCTATTTGCTTACAAATGCTGTACTGATGCCCTGGGGCCACTTGCAGCACAGAAAGCCCTTTCCTAATGGATTGCTGATACATCTTTAATGCCCTGATACCTGGCTGATTGGAAACAGGAGCTAAATCTGCACCAGCCAGGCAGGTTTTAGAAACACAGACGGCTGGATTTGTCGCTGCTGAGTGATTTGAAAGCCGCCCTGTTTTCAGGGGTATTAAGTTTTCATTTCAGACAGTGTAATTACCTTGTTTAAATAACGTGTATACAAGGGTTACTCTCAGACCAGGCTAGGGTGCACAGTCCGAAAAGAAACTGGTGCAGAATTAAGCACTTGATGTGCACCAACACAATCCAAATGCATCAGCCAAGATTGTGTTAATGATGATGGGGGGCTGTCTCTTCAGAGCCCCTCCCCTTGCACTGATAGAATGCATTAGCCAGGATTGTGTTAATGATCAGAGGGGCTGTATCTTCAGAGCCACTCCCCTTGCACTGATAGCATGCATCAGCCAGGATTGTGTTAGTGATGATGGGGGCTCTCTCTTCAGAGCCACTCGCCTTGCACTGATAGAATGCATTAGCCAGGATTGTGTTAATGATCAGAGGGGCTGTATCTTCAGAGCCACTCCCCTTGCACTGATAGCATGCATCAGCCAGGATTGTGTTAGTGAGGATGGGGGCTCTCTGTTCAGAGCCACTCGCCTTGCACTGATAGAATGCATCAGCCAGAATTGTGTTAGTGATGGGAGGGGCTGTCTCTTGCACTGGTACGTGGCTGAGCTAAATGAAATTCTCAGAAGCCAAACCAGGGGTGGTTTTATTTTAATATAGCACTTCATGGTCTAGATAACATTGATCTTGCAGGGAAGTTACAGTAAGTCACGAGTTTATTATAACGACCAGACTTTCTCAGTTATTTACTGTACTTCGAGAGGTCATTACCGCAATCTTGTCCTGAAATGTACTGCAAACCCAGAACTTCTCCTTTCTCGTTTCTGCTAACTTTGAGGTACATTTTTGCATTCTGAAAATAAAAAATTGTGATGAAGGATTGAGGGAAGCAGAGTTGTCTAGTCATTATAGCTGAGGAACTGGGCAAGGACTTGCTCAAGGCAGATGGTGGCCTTCTTGGTAGAGTCACAAAATGGAAGGGAGGCAAGCAGGCAGGCAGGCAGGCAGGAAGACAGGCAGGCAGGCAGGCAGGCAGGCAGGCAGGCAGTATGTTTCCCTTGTCCAATCAGTCCTGTCTTGTAATAAGAAATGTTACTTCTCAGGTGGGTAATCTAGCAGAGGAAATCATATCAATACCTTTATGGGGAAAAAAGAAAAGAAAATGAAAGAATTGTTGTTTCTCATTGATTAACTCGACAAACCATAAAGAATACAATAGCGAGATAGAGATGGTCTGGAAATAAAATCCAGCTGAAAGAATGCACTGGAATTGATTTTGCTCAGTCCCATTTTCTTAATGCCGTGAGCCGGGAATAGTGCAGAGAGGGAGGGAGGGGATACGGGGGGTTGCAGCAGCAGCTGCCGGAGAGCTGGGATGAGTCACCGAGGCACATGAGCGCGGATGTGAGAGGAGTGTTAACGTCTGCTACTTTGGGACCAGGCCTGTTTGGAAAGTGCACCCCTGCTTCCCTCAGCATGCCACGGTGTGTCTCTGTCAGTATTGAAACAGAAGTCAGCACTGATACAAGCACAGGGGGAGGGGGGGGGAGCTTATAAAGGGAAAGAAAAGCACAGTGGCACCGATTAACCTTCACCTGAAATAAAAAAAAGCATTCCAGCAACAACTTTCCTTTTAAATACAGCAAACCTTAACCCTAACTCTTAACCCTGACCCTAACTATGACCCTAACCTTAACCCTGACCCTAACCCTGACGCTAACCCTAACCCTGACCCTAACCCTGACCCTGACCCTGACCCTGACCCTGACCCTAACCCTAACCCTAACCCTAACCCTGACCCTAACCTTGACCCTTACTCTATCCTTTTAACACATTATACAGAGCTGTGGGTTAGAAGCAATCTTGTTCTAATATTATTTGTATGCTGAAGCATGACCAAACTGTAAGAACACAAGAAAGAACATAGCATACTCCAGGCTCTGAAGAATTCAATATAAAAATCAGTGTGCTCAGCAAGCAGCTGACCAACTACTGTGTGATTCTGAGTGATGATGATAGCTCAGAACAGCACAGGAGCATGCAGCAGCTCCAAACAATGATGTCTAATGCAGTGTGTTGTTTTTTTTTATTAGCCCAACCTGATATCTGCATAATCCACTCAGTTAGTTTAGTACATTTTTGTATGAACATAGGTACTCCTGACATAACTGGTAGGGTGTAATGCACAGCCATGGCGGTCTGACCCTGACTCAGCATTGCACACTGATGCATTGGCCAGTCTAATAGCCTCTAATTCCTGCAAGGAGTCTGGTGGTGGAGCTCTTGTGAGACATCAGTAATCCTCAGTGTTTGATACAGACCCACCTGATCCCGTTTGTGTGTTGTGCGAGGGACAGCCCATGCTCTGATGCGTTTGATTCACACGGTTGTGTTTGTTGTGTTTGCTGTGCTGCACTGACCCATCCTCGCTGTGTGTTTCCTGCAGTTTGGGGAGAAGGAAGTCTGCACTGACCGCCTGGATGCTGATTTCCCTGAGATTGACTTCTTCCACCTGGACTCCAGTGATTTTGATTCTGCGAGCTGCCTCAGCGAGCTGCAATGGTGCAACGACCAATCAGCAGCCGCCTCTGCCTCAAGCCAGTTCAGCGTGGGCGACTCAGAGCTCTTTGAGGTGTGCACAGTTACAGCACGGGGGAACCAGAGCAGAGCAGAAGGGTTTCTCTGTAATCTCACTCTCTCTCCCCGATAGAAATAATGGGGCTTTTAATCAGGAGTGGAATGTCTCACTCTCTCAATGTCTCACTCTCTGTGTCTCACTTTCACACTCACATAGAATATTACTGTTCCACGCTATATCAGCATCACTCTCTGACTCACCCAGTCTCACTCACTCCCTCTATCACTGTCTCACTCTCACTTCCTCTTTCACTGTCACTATCTCACTTGCCTGCTCACTATCTCAGCCTCTCGCTCCCTCAGTCTCACTCTCCCTGTCATTGTCTCATTCTCACTCATTCTGTCTCTTTCACTGTCTCACTCTCTCCCCCTCAGACAGAAGAGGAGAATGCTGCACTGCTGGCTGCCCTCACAGACAGTCTGGACGGGATGGTGGTGGATGAGGTGGGGGGGCTGTCTGTGTTCCCCTTGCTCGGGGAGGTGGCTGAGGGGCAGGAGGAGGAGGAGGAGGAGGAGCCCAACTTGGAAGAAAGTCACCCATTCCCAGCCCCCCCCAGCCCAGAGACTGAAGACCTGTCTCTAGTAAGAACCCTTCCTTCCTGTTTATGGTGGATTTGGATGGGCCTCTGACTACCCCTCAGCATGGGTATGATAGGCAACAAAGGTCTGAATTTTTCTAATTTTGGGCTTTTCAATTCTCTTAGCTACCGCTCTAACAGACCCCTTCTTTCAGGCATGTTACCTCTGGAGACCCCTGGAGCTGGAGAGCCTCTCCTGCAGTGCCCCTTCCTTCTCATGACTGTCTCTCACTCTCTCACACTCTCAGAGCCTCTCCTGCAGCGCCCCTTCCTTCTCATGACTGTCTCTCACTCTCTCACACTCTCAGAGCCTCTCCTGCAGCGCCCCTTCCTTCTCATGACTGTCTCTCACTCTCTCACACTCTCAGAGTCTCTCCTGCAACGCCCCTTCCTTCTCATGACTGTCTCTCACTCTCACACACTCTCAGAGTCTCTCCTGCAGCGCCCCTTCCTTCTCATGACTGGCTCTCACTCTCTCACACTCTCAGAGCCTCTCCTGCAGCGCCCCTTCCTTCTCATGACTGTCTCTCACTCTCTCACACTCTCAGAGCCTCTCCTGCAGCACACCTTCCTTCTCATGACTGTCTCTCACTCTCTCACACTCTCAGAGCCTCTCCTGCAGCACACCTTCCTTCTCATGACTGTCTCTCACTCTCTCACACTCTCAGAGCCTCTCCTGCAGCGCCCCTTCCTTCTCATGACTGTCTCTCACTCTCTCACACTCTCAGAGCCTCTCCTGCAGCGCCCCTTCCTTCTCATGACTGTCTCTCACTCTCTCACACTCTCAGAGCCTCTCCTGCAGCGCCCCTTCCTTCTCATGACTGTCTCTCACTCTCTCACACTCTCAGAGCCTCTCCTGCAGCGCCCCTTCCTTCTCATGACTGTCTCTCACTCTCTCACACTCTCAGAGCCTCTCCTGCAGCGCCCCTTCCTTCTCATGACTGTCTCTCACTCTCTCACACTCTCAGAGCCTCTCCTGCAGCGCCCCTTCCTTCTCATGACTGTCTCTCACTCTCTCACACTCTCAGAGTCTCTCCTGCAGCGCCCCTTCCTTCTCATGACTGTCTTTCTCTCTCTCACTCTGAGCCTCTCCTGCAGCGCCCCTTCCTTCTCGACTCTCTCACTCTCTCACACTCTCAGAGCCTTTCCTGCAGTGCCCCTTCCTTCTCATGACTCTCTCACTCTCTCACACTCTCAGAGTCTCTCCTGCAGCACACCTTCCTTCTCATGACTCTCACTCTCTCACACTCTCCTCTCTTGCTCTCTGTCTCTCTCGGAAGGTGTACTGTGATTCATATCCTCTACCTGTCCAGATAAGGTCCCCTATTCCAACCTCTGGAGCTGTGACCGACAGAGAGAACAGCTGTACCCTTTTCACTTGAATCCCTCTCTCATAGTGTGACTACCCCCTGTCCTTTCATTTGACTAAATAGCTTATGTTACCCCGTTTACACTTGCCCGTTGCAAGCAAGTTAGCAGTGGGGATGCAATCAAGTAAAGAGAACAGCGGCGCCATCAAATTTCCCTTTTCAACCCTACTCTGTGTTTTGTAAATTGTGGCTTGTTGGCGATGCCTGGATGCAGAAGCGGTCCAGATTTCATTAAAATCACATAGGGGGATTTGACTGATGTGTTTTGCATTGAAAGTCAACACTGTTGCAGCTTTTGGTCTGGCAAGTGTAAAGAGGGTGGTATATTCGGCATGTGCATGCTTTTGTTCTTTTTTTTTCACCTTTTCTGTATATAAGATGTTTAAGTGATGTGTTTAAAGGATGAGTATGGATTTAGGAATTAAGAAACAGGCTTAGGTTGGAAATGGGTTGCGTTCAATTAAGGAAGGTGTTTTCTTTTAAAAGCATGTCTTTGAGTTCAATAAAACCCTCTCCGTTGCGGCCAGTGCCTTTATTTGTGTTATTAAGGGTTCAGAATTGGGAATTAGGAGCAGTGCATGGCAATGAATTCCAGGTTGATCTGTAGCCTTGGCAGTGCGAAACGTGTCTTGAATGCCAGTGCGTTTGCCTTTATAAAACATCTCCCCCGGTAACAGGACCGTGTGGTGCAGAATAGACAAGCAGGAACACAAGCGAGTTCTTCAGGGCTGAGGTCCCGCTGCTCAGCACAAATAGTTCAAGGACTTGTGAAGATGTACTTGGGGGCAGTAACAATGAGAGTCATCACTAAAATGGTTCTGAAAAAGCTCTTACACAAGTTTATCCACTGTATTATTTTTTTTCTGGGTTGTGTAAGCCTGTGAAATTGTGTACTTTTAAGTGGCGTAGAGCTCTACCTTGTGTTCTTTGCCTGTAACTGCACCTCAATTCACAGTGATTGGCCTGTTCTATAGAGAACAAGGGGAGTATTCATAAGAGGAGCCAGCAAACTGCAGACTGTAGCACAGTCTTTATGAAAGAAACTTCTCGTAGGGCCAGACTGTTTTTCATTGAATGTAGTAACCCTCTCCCGCTTCCCTGATTACCCAGCGGATACTAATAAAAACAAAATCATCCATGATATTGCCAAGTTGGCACAAATGGGAACTGTATGTCGCCCCCTATTGTCCTCCTGGTCAGTGGGGGGCACTCTATTCAGGTCACAAAGTCACGTACAGTCCCACCTTCAATATGACTGTTTTGCAGAACGAGAATGAGCCAGACCTTGCTATAGAAAATAATCTCACATCTGCCCTGCTTCGTCAATCTCAATGCAAGTGTCTATAAGCAACTTCCTCTAGTCCTTTTCCAGCAATTGAAACCGCTAGAATTGAACTGTACAATTGTTCTCAGCAAGGAGTTGATGCAGCTCTGGAAGTGGGGCTTCATTTTAGGAGGTTGATGTCCAGGTTTTGCAGCTTGGAACAAGGGGCAGAACGGAGGGTTTGTGGTTTCGGGGGTATAGGGGATTATAGTGGTTTTAAGCAGTGATCTTTGTCAATGTCTGTTATGTGTGAATTACAGTTGTTCCCAAACTTCTCCCCACAGCTCAAAAAGCTCCTACTCTCCCCTGCCAATGTGCCTGTCAGTTATGAAACACACAAACAAGGCAGCATCCATCGCCATAGCAACAGGATCCACAAGTCGAAATCACAGTGGCCTTCAGTCAAGGTAATGCCTTTCTTCCCTCCTTTAAGACTGAAAATGTTGGTGCTGCATTACTGTCAATGAATGATATATTTGCAGAATTTACAAAACAATGTGG